>NW_026126416.1:17095000-17112500 GCF_943737965.1 Phodopus roborovskii
CACAAATGTCTGTGTACCAAGGCTAAGGTCAAGAGCTGCCTTTGAAAACACAATGGAGGGCTTTGATGAAAGAGGCCAGCAGATCCAGAACTGTAATTTTAAAATGCACCAGTTGATAATAAGCTTAGTAAGAAAGGGTGTGTTCCCACCACTGGAGAAGAAACTCTTTTTCCCAAGCCCTTCTAGGACTTTGCATTTCCCATTCATCCTTTCTGATCAAATTCATCCTTTAAGTAAACACGGGAGGGATTAGAGACCTTTAATTGGCTTTGGGGAAAGGAATGGTAATTTGAGATGCCTAGGCAGGAACTACCTTGTGTCTTGTGGGAGAGTAGCTGGGAGAGAAAAGGAAATGTTTGTGCCCTGATGCCTGTTCCCAGCCGTATAGGACAGCATTCAAGAAGAGGTGAGATTGTTCAGTCATTTGCTGAATTTGGCTATGAGCTACCCAAATGTCATTTGGCTTTGTTCTTCCATACAAGCATTCCATGTATGAAATGGAGACATTCAGTGGCAACCTAAAGCCTAGGTTTCGTACTTTAGCACATGTCAGCACTATCTCAGGTTGAAGGAGGGGGTTCTTAAGATTGGGTGGCTAGACCCATCCCCACAGACTTTGATGGAGTGGGTCTGTGGTAGGTCCTGAGGATTTGTGTTCTTAATAAGTTCCCAGGTAACACTGATGCTGTTGGTCAAAAAACAAGCTATAAAAACCAGTAGCCTTACTTCCAGCTGTGTGCAGCTGCATTGCATTTTCTCACTGTGCAATGCAATTACCTGGGCTATGTCTACATATACAGATGCCACGTCTGACCCAAGGACACAAAGACAGCAGTAGTGTGACAATGGTGTGCTAATTCTGGCTCTGATATAAAACAAGCTACAATGCAATCAATTATTTGGGATTAGTACTAATAACCTCCAATAGTTACTGGCTAGCTGGTATAAGTTGAGAATATGCCAATGTCTAACCTATATTATCTTGAGGTTTATGTGTTGATGCTATGCCTTTTTATAAATGTAGACTCAGAACCTCATTAGATGAAACCCATGGTCATTTGAGCAGAGATTGATTAGCTGGAAATAAACTCATAACTCTCTGATTTAGTCTCTGTATTTTCTTCCTGGAACCCTAGAAACAATAGATCAGGAGGAGAGATCTGCCTTCAGCATTACTTGGTGAAAGAATAAATATGCGTGGATGGGAAGCCACAGCTTTTTCTTTACTCTGGTAGCTCAATATTTTCTCTTCATCCTATTCTCACCTTTCCATACCTGCTAAATGCAAGGAAATGCTTAATGGTTAAGTGCAAAGGATGGGGAGGGGGATGATGTCCTGATACAGAGATCTTATCAGGGTTGTTTATCTTTCCATGATGAAACAAACACCCAGTTTCTCATGGGAACATCACCCAGTGCTTGAGGACTCTGGCATAGGAAATGTCCTTAACAGTCTTGGGCTCAAAGAGAGTTGTTTGCAAGGGATGGGACAACTTGTCCAGGAAAGACCTCTTGATTTTATGAGACAAGAACTCTTGCATTGTCTGCTTGTCTCTTTGATGTTGTTGGTGGAAGAGAAGAAGGAGGACAGAGCCACAGAGACACCGGGCTATTATCTGACCAGAGCTTATTTTCACTGTCACCAACCAGCTTTGATGAGCTAGTTTCTAGTCTCATAGGTTGTTCCTTCATCCTGAAACTTCCAGCTTCACAGTCTGATCCAAGACCTAGATTCCAAGAGACTTTTTCAGGACTACATGTTTCCAGAGTAGCATTGATGGTACTTCCCTTCCATGGGAAGCTGATGAACCTTCTTCCCCCCAAAATGGACATTTAGCATTCAGACTTCATGGACCATATCAATGACTAGTCACTGGGTCTAGAAGAGTAATGCTTTTTTCTACCTGTCAAAACTCACACCTTCACCTTGCTGGGCCAGAGGATGTAGATGAGTAGATACATATGTGCCTCTAGTGGTACATACATATCCTATTTCATCTAGTCAATAGCCTTGCATTTGGCCATTCTCAAACCCATTCAGATAGCTCTATATCAAATAGCACTCACCCATTGTGTCTGGCTTCTGACACTACAACAGAATCCTAATGGAAAGAGCTTATAGGGAGAAAAGGTTTGCTTTGGATCACTGTTTTAGAGTCTAGAGTTCACTGCTGTGGGAGTGTGTGAGACAGTGTGTCATAAGGGGAACACAATTTGTCATTAGTGGGCAAAAGAAAGCAATGTGGGGGCTGGAATTCCTAAATTCTCAAAGACTTGAAGACTTCTCAAGGTTTCACCTCTTGATGTTCCCACTGCCTCCCCATAGTATCACCCTGGGAGGCCAGGCCTCAACATGGGCCTTTGAGGAACATTCAATATCCAAATTATGGGACCAATTCATCCAGAAATATTTGTAGGTATTTATTCCACAAAAGTATCTGTACTTACATAAAACAAAGAAGCATAGCATTCCCTGTGATATCAAAATATTGGAAACAACTGAATGTAATGAATGACCAATAAGGAACTGACCAAATAACTCAATGATATATAAATAGAAAAGCATTTGGGCATTAAAGATGAGGCAATCTACTTGTACTAGTAGGAAACAAATCACTAAAATGTACTTTAGGAGGAAGAAAAGGAGGCAAACATAGAATGGTATTTAGGTAGAAAAGTAGAGCATAGTATACACCTCTGAAAGGAGTCACAAAAACAAGGGAGGCCTGCTGGTCATTTCAGACAGGCATCATGTGCCACAAAAGTACAGGCTGGGCACTCCTGGTCCAAAAATTTAAATTCAAAATTCTTGGAATATCAATATTTTGCTTTAAAATCATACTATACAATATTTTATATTTCAATATTTTTAAAATACAGATACTTAACCAGTGAGGTTGAGGCAAACATTGCAAAACCTGACAGACTCCAAAAGTGGTACTTTTGAACCCATTTTAGATAAGGTACACACAAACTAACCAAGTGGCATTCACTTGGCCTTCCTGAGAGGCCTGGAGATGGAACCTGGACACTGTTCTATGTAGCCTGAAATAGATTCAAAGGGGGAAATAAAATTACATGGGACAAATCTTATGTTTATCCTTGCCTCCTTCCTGCCACAAATGGGACTCTTCACAATTTTCTGCAGTGTTTAACTACTACTGCACCTTGAAGAATCTGACTCTATGTTTCTTATTAGAGAGCACCTTAGACAGATGCCAGGTTGGTCTGGTGCTCAAGTTGGAACCTCTCAGTCGACTGCAAGAAACAGATGAAAGACTTTGGGTAGCCCTCTCCTCCTACACCATTCCATTGTCTTTTGGTCTCCTTGGTTTAACAGTGCAATGTAGGGTCTTAAAACATAATAAATAATCCTACTTAGATTTCCAGAAACATTACAGAATTGTCATTTCTGGACTATGTACCATAGAACAGACTTTAAAAAGAGCCTGCTTGAGAGTAAGTCTGTTTGGGGGACTAAATAATGAAACCCATCCAACTGGAATCATATCATAGCAAACCCCACTATAAATCAAACAGAAGTGAAAGTTCATGAACTGCAGACATTAGTTTGTAAATGGATGTGTCCAGAATAGTTTAGTTTTCCAAATAATCTAAATCATACACCATAAATCTAAGCCCATCTAACTTTAATGTAGCTTAAGTTTTTACCATTTAATTCTGAAAAAAAATAAGGATTCCCTCTGTCATATTCATCGCTATATATTTGGGGAACAAGTTATATCAAGCAAAATTCACACATCCCTTATAGACAGACCATATCTAAGAGTGTTGGCAAGAAAGCTCCAAAAACAGGGAGAAGGAGAGTTTGCACAAGCCCTCAGATGCCAGGTTGGAAAGAATGCTTCCTGCAGCCAATCAGATCCTAGTGAAGCAGCTTATGGAGCAGGAAGAAAATTTTGCTACATCAGACAAACCCTAATTGAGGGACATTCCACAAAATAGCTGGCCCGTAGTCATCAAATATATCATGAAACACAAATCTCCAGAAATTCTTCCAGGTTGAAAACCATACTGAAGCCATGTCAGATTAGTACAGCACATGTTGCATCCAGAGTTTTCCTTCTACAAAGAAGGATGGGGGCAAACTGGAGGCACAGACGAAAGCTGAAAATCAGACACTGATAATACAACCTGTTCACTTCCTGCTTCAGGAAGTGGTACCATAGCTATGTAACATATATCTTTATTTTTAGAAAAAAAATACAGTGAAATATTTAAAGGTAAAGAATCATCAGGTCTATCTATGACTTACTTTTAAAAACAGGGAGAATTGGTAAAAATGGAAGACAATTCTTAATGATATACAGGAACTGTGTAATTCTTATGAATTTCTGTGAGCTTGAAATTATGATAAATGACAGAAAACGATATTGAAACATAATAGAATAATTCTCAGTCATCCTAAGATTCTCAGTCATGTGTTCTTGGAACCTAACATGTTATCCTTTAAAACACATGCCAGTTAAAGGAACAAGGAGCAAACCCTCAGTCTTCTGAAGCACGAGACCTCCCGCTTGAAAGGGGATTTGCCTCTGGTGCTCCTCTGCAGACATGACTCCTCATAGGAGGGTGGTACTGGCTGTCTCCAAAAGACCCCCTCACTAGTGTTCTAAAAAGAGATCGCTCATTCTGAAGCCATGAGCAATACTCAACATTCTCACTCAAAGCATTGACTAAGCCTGTTTAATTTGGCTCTCCTTTCATTTTATTCTGCTATGCTTGGAAAGCTGTGTGAATCTATTTACAGTTTTTGCTGTTGTCTGAGAATGTAGCTTTGACATAGTATCATAAGCCATTTCCAACATGGATACTAATAACATCTTTATGATCTCGCGATCCACTCCCAGACGCCCTCCCCCCTCTACTTTTCCTGGAGGTCATCTGTGCCATGGGACTTAGCCCAGTGCTCTTCATCCCAAACTGCTCACCCAGACTGCCATGATTGTCCTTCCTCTCAGCAGTTAGCGTGGTAAAATGCTGGACATGACCCTACTCAGGCTTGTCTGTGTGCCAAAATCAACATGCAATCTGTACTTCTGAGCTTTATAGAGCTGACCCCAAAATATCTGTTTACCCAGATGCTGACATTCTCATGAGTAATGGGCAAAGCTCCTGGGACACACTGTTGGTGGCAGAGCAGAATTCAGAACTCTACTCAGAAATGGACAGAGGGATCGGCACTCTTAAGCATCATGTTTTCAGATAAGAAAATGGAGCTGCAAGGGTGTCTAAGTTACCTAACAAATTTGGGATTAGCATCCAGGAATTCTGTCTGCTGGATTATTATCTCTGGACGTCAGAGAAGGAATGAATGCACTTGTGTGAAACAGCCTCAGTTGCCCAAGTTTTAAGGTGGGTAGCAAGAAAGACAACCTCCCCAGTACATATTCTGGAATTCAGGAGGACAATGTTTCCAAATCCGTTTTTTTTCAGAATCATACACAAAGAAACCTCAAACCCAGGATTCCAGCCAAAAACAATGATTCTCAAGTTCCTATGAGATGCTGCGTGGCTGTTTAACTAGGCAGTGCGCTGGCTGACTCTGGTGGCAGATGGGAGCTTCACAGGGCTCCAGGGCTGACACTTCAAAGGGATGGGATGTGAGCTTGTGAGGCTGAGTCACCCTAGCAGGCCATTTGCTCCTATCAACAGGATGAGGAATCCAGGGCAGGGAAGCACAGAGGGCAATTCGAATGGCAGGCAGTGCAAACCACTACTCCCCCAACTTGATCCACAGCTTAGAGAAAGGCTTCCTGAAAAGTTGATGGCAAATCTTCCAGAAAAGTATATATAAAGCAGCATAGTCCTCTGAAGCCTAACATAAATAACATACTAGATTACAGTGAGATCTTACTCGCTGGTAATTCATGGTCCTATCACGATAATATATAAAGAGGCACAACAAACAAGAAGAGAAAGACAACTGCATTGAACTATAACCAAAAGATATTACCATCTTTCATAGAAAGATGTTCACAGAAAAAGAAATGCAAAGGCTGGCTAAGCACATAAGAGGGTGGTCACCAGGCATTTGAGATATTGAAGAGACACTATTCTTAAATGTCATACCCAATGAACCTTAAAGTGCTGAAAATATCAGTATCTTAATATTATGTGAATGCTGGTACTTTCAAATACTGTAGGCACTAGAGGTGTGAGTTGAGGCAATATTGAGAAAACTATCCAAAATTTTAATGTGCACACACCTTAATACTGTATTTCCCTCTTCAATTACTTTCCCCTTCCAGTGACAGGAATAAGAGTAGTCTGGGGAACCATTCTGTTCCCCACCCCCCAGGCCACATGACAGAACAAGATACATGTGCCTAGGCCTGGCTAAGACAAGACCATGGAGCAATGGAGAACAGTAGAGGGGTCAATTTCCTATGACACCTCATAAACCTTGGCTGCTGGTCCTAAGTGCAAATCCATCCTCTCAACTACTAAATAAGTCTTCTGTATAAACTACTATAGGTTAATTTTCTATTGATTACAATTGAAAGGCCCCAAAAGAACTGCTTATATCTGTAGGGAGACTAGTGTGTACTCCATATCAGCATCAACACTGGAAAATGTATCAACTCTCTAGATGTTCATGTGGAGAAGAAATGTCTAAATGATAACATCTCATCATACCAAACCATATCACAGAACATAGGGTAAGCTGTGGTGTAGGATGTGTAATAAGAATTCATGTGTTTGAAAAGGCCTATATAAGTATGTCTTGCAATTCATTTACCACAGAATAAACACAGTTTAGATACATCCACATTCTAATGTGCATATACACATACAGGATACAAATACACATATACACATGTAGATATCATTTTAAGTGTATTATAGATATCAAGAAAACTTTTGAGAATGCATATACCAAACAGCGGTTACATCTGAAAATAATAGATGCTATCAGATAACATTAAAAATTGTTTTTTTTAATGCTGGTTTATAAAAAATGGAATTGGGCCACAAATTGGAAAACAAGACAACTTGGAAGGGAACCCAGCCATCCACGTAAGAAATGATGACCTTGAACTCATTCAGCATTTCTAAGCACTGTAGAGAAGAGATTAATCTGAGATTAATTCTCCCCTTTTTGTCCCCATCTCTGCCTTTCTGGGGTCCTAGGAACTTAACTTCTGTGGTTCATAGCCCTGAACGCCTTTGCTCTCTAGAGTTTTGGGTGCTCTTTGTCAATGAGAAGTACTGACAGAGGGCTCAGAGGACTGGCAAAGGGAAGTGGCTGGGATGACTATTTCACATGCTTACTCTACTTCAGCCCCCACAGGTGGCCTCTTCTTGCACAGTTCCAAGTACCTGGTACTTCAGAGAATTCCACACTGCTGTTGATCCTGATTTTTTTCAGTTGTCCTGGGCCTCTCACCACTTTCTTGGCTTGCCCATCCCTTCTTTGAAAGACTGTCATTCATTAATCTTTCTGCTATCTAGTATTTGAGGGTTCAGCTTCCTGCATGAACTATAGCTTCTATAGAGAATAAAAGATCGTTTCATAGTATGCTAGGTTAGATCTCCTGACCGACATAAAGCATGGGAAGTTGAGGAGAGAAAGACAAAAGCTCCCCAGCCTCTGGGTGGAACAGCAAAGCAGAGTTGTCAGCTTCGGAGCAAGCCAGAATCTCAGAGGAGCAGGGAAGCTGAGCTGTGTCAGTAGGCAACAGTGGGTGGACTCACTCAGATGAGGGAACACTCTGGACTCATTTTATCCTGAGACATGCCTACTAGAACAGAGGAGTTGGAGTGGAGCATGATGAAGAACTGGGGTACAGATAGAGTCAGGAGAACTGAGAGCCATTAGAAATACGTCAAGAGATTGATGGTTTATCTCAGTGGTAGAGAAGTTGCCTAGCATAGGGCCCTAGGATTTTCCCAGCAGATCATAAAAGGGGAGAAGAAGGAGAGGAGGGGATGAAAGGAAAAAGGGAAAAAGTAGGGAAGAGACAGGAAGAAAGAGAAAAGGGAAGGAAGAGAGGGAAGGCGGTAAGAAGGGAGGGAGGGAGGCAAGGAGGAGGAAGGGAGGGGGGAATGGATAAAGGGATGGATAAAGGGAGGGAGGGGGTGACCTTAGGCAAAGCTTGTCACATGCTCACCCTTTTCCTCCCTCAGCATCTCACTCAGTACCACTCAACTTCTTACCTTAATCCTCAGTTCACTCCATCTCAAGTAAGGTGACCCTCCCCATGCAATAGTCCACATTTTAAAGCTTATTCTTGCTATCACCAGACTTTTAATTTTATAGCCCAAGAGCCCAAGCATTTTTAGTCTTGCAAAATGATAGTGACAAAGCATTCTACCCAATGAGCAAATGAATTCCCATATCACTGCTCCAAGAGGGCATTTGTAGATTCTCAAAGCCAATGGCTGAGCCACTTAATTGGACAATGAATGGAGACAGAATCCTCCTCCTGAGAAGACAAGGCAGGTTTTGAAAAGTAGATCACGAAGACCATATAATTAGGGCCATCATCTGGACTTAAGGATGAGTAACATTCTGTAACATTCTTTTTTTATTTTTTTGGACATTGGTGTTTTGCCTGCATGTATGTCCATGTGAAGGTGTAGAACCCCCCCCCAGAACAGGAAGTATAGATGGTTATGAGCTGCCATGTGGGTGTGGGGATTGAACCCCGGGTTCTCTGTAAGAGCAGCCAGTACACTGAACTGATGAGCCATCTCTTCAGCCCCTAACATTCTTATTGTAAATAAAACATGAACATACTATGGAATGGAAGCAAATTTCTTGGCCAGTTTTAACATAAAACTGAAGCCACATGATTGCTTGTCAGAGGTTGACACTGAACCTGACTTGGTATAGGTACTTGATGGGAAAGCCAGGGCTAGGAGAGTCAGTGGTTTTCACAGGACTGTTCTAAAAGCAGGGACTTCTAGACACTGAAAAACAAGCATTATAGAGAGAGCAAGTCTTATGATACCACCATAAATCATGCCTCTTAAGCCCACCCAGACACCATGACAATGTCTGTGCCTTAAGAGAGTTTCTTGCTTAGCTGCCTTCCCTAACTCTGGTACATAAAATACCTTTCAGATGATAGAAATCCATCCACTATAAGCCTTTTGTAGGTTTTTCAATATCTACTATTTTAAGTGTAATACATGAAAATATATCCTGGTTCCAGAAACACCAGCCAGTGAAGAAAAGAATGCACTCACCAACTTCTTCAAACATTTGTCACGTGCCACAGTCACCAATAAATCTAAAGTGGACAACCTTACATTTCCTCAAACAAAACCCCACGTTGCAAAAAATATATATCTTAGCTTACAAAATTATCAAAACCCAGCTCATAAAATGAGAAAGCTTTTCTTTGTCTAACTGGAACACTAATAATAATTATTATAATTGCTTACTTAGCAATAACATGAGCCATCCCTATACTTCGGAATGTTGAAGAGTGGATAAGGGACATCAGTGATAACTACTAGTAATCTTCAAAATGGGATAATGTTTCTATTATCTCAACTCCTGATTTTCTGCAATTTACCTGTTCCCCAAAAGTTCACTGAGATCTTTTTAAGCATTATATGTGGAAGAGGGCTGTGGAACGATCGCATCCTTTTCTGCATTGTGAAAACACAGTTGTCAGTTCCGGCCTCAGAAACAATCCAAGTTATAAACAATTTAGTAGAGATTTCCTGTCCCCTCCTTTCCCCTTTAACAGGGAGCCTTCCTCCATTGTTTCCACAGGAGACCTTCTCTTCCCCATCAAGCCCCACTCCCAAAAACCCTCCTTCTTCTCTCTATTCAAGTGCTGCCAAGTTCTTCCAATGGGAGGAAAGAATATAATCATCTCTGCCACTTTAACACTCTATCTAGCACCCCTGGAAGGGCTGAAGTCAGGGCCTCTGAGCACAGTCATTCCATTTCAGCCACTAGGCCTTTGTGATAGCCTGGGGAGATAACCATCCATTGGAACATTGTTCTATAAGAAAAAATGCACCCACAGTTCCAAGGGGCTTTGGGAACAGAATATTTTCACAGGGTAAGATGTGATCTACATAATATGATAGAGACTGATGCATGGTTTCCACTCACCCACAACATTTCATGGGAGTTTCCCAACAATGTCACCAAATATTAATCTAGGAGCCTTTGGCAAAGTCTGTGCCAATCATCTATTTGCCTACATTAGTATAAGGAGAGTGCATGCCAAGAGTGCATTCTTTGAATGTGATTTTGGTTATTTTATAAGCATCAAAAATAGTACTGTTTGAAGAAATTACAATTGCCTTGGATTTCTCTTATTATTTCATGGCTTGATGTTATTATCTTAAGTTCTATATGGGAAACCAAACTTAAGTTAACAATACTAAACAGGCCTTGAACCTAGCCAGAGAAAAAGAATTCAACAGTTGTGCCAGTACTAGCTCTGGCTTTGGCATCACCTGGTTAACATCAGATACTCATTTTCTCACGAGTCAGTTTGCCTGAGAATTTCTTCCAGATTAACATTGTGTGATTCCAATCATTTATCCCTTGTACTCATACATGGCTCTCTCTCTCTCTCTCTCTCTCTCTCTCTCTCTCTCTCTCTCTCTCTCTCTCTCTCTCTCTGGATGGGTAACTATAGACTTCCTGGCTTAACTATAAGCACAGCTATACCTCCTATTTCAGTGTGTTGACTTTTCCAAAACCAAGCAGTGGCAGTTAACAAAGAGACCTCAACAGACATCATCTAGTCCAGCACACATCATCTGCAAAGCATCCTGTTACATAATGTGAGACTCGCAGTATTATAGGTTAATATTCAGAAAACCACTAAAGTCCATCTGCTGGCTACCAAACAGTAGAAAAAAGTCTCCCAATACATCATAATCCAGTGAATGTTAGTGTTGACATGACCTTTTATTTTAGGAAATAGGAAGACATTTGGGCTTTAAAAATGGAAAGGTTGGTGTCAGCAAGCTCTGTTAGTTGATATGAGATTAAAAGGTTAAGTTAATGCTTTTTGTACAGCCATGTACAAACACACATGCACTTACTGTCCTTCCACTGTGTGTCAAAGGTCTCCTTTCAACAGTCAAAGCACATTGAGATTAATTCAAGTCTACTTTGCAGAAAGGTTTTAATTCCAAGGAACTTTAGATAAAACCACCTGCTGAATCAAAACAGTTTGCACAAGCTTTGGAATCAGATGAAAATGGGTCAGCTAACTATGGCCTGCAAGTCAAAGCTGAATCACCATCTGTTTGCAAAGATAGCTAAAACAACAAGAGTTGGAATACAGTACCTATTTCTTTCCAAAATGCATATGGTTCTCTGACTCTCTATGTAATAGTTGAGGATTTATAATAAAGTGTGTATGGCCCACAAGAATGAAATATTGACTGACTGGCTCTTTGTAGGGGAAGTATCAACTATAAAAAGTGGACCCACACTTTCTTTCTCTTGATCCTGTCACTGAACAGCTCCATAGCACTAAGCCTGTCTCCTGCCCTCAGTGAGCTCAATTTTCTCAATCTACATAAAGGAGTAGGATACTTAACTTTCAGGTGTCTTAGACGATGCCTGACATCAAACAGATTGGTTCTTTGCCCTGTCTTCTGCCATGTCTTTCTCTGTGTGGCTCTCGGGGACATCAAGCCAGCACACACTAGCCAAGTTATAATTTGTAGCAAGAGCAATTAAGCCATATCTGGGATTCTGGGTCTATTTTAGTAAACATATTTTTTTTGGCCAGTAACTGGACTTTCTACTATTTTCCTTCTAGCTGACCCAATGGTTATTAATGAATTGGCATCTACTACTTTTTCTCTTATCCTCCTGGGAAACTCTTGACCAAGTGTTAGGTGTGTTTTAGTGGTGAAATCAATAAATTAGGTAAGTCAATAAGTCTTCAGTGTTGGACAGTCTTGGACATCCTTTTCCATGGAAATTTGAATTATTTACTTGACATACAATTATCGTGATACATAATAACTGCCACAGTGAGAAACCAAATCATAAAGTCCTTTAAGAATTCCTTGCATTAGAAGCCAGATGCAGAGAGAAAGGACGAGACCAGTTTGCAGAAACACATAGAGACAGCTGACCTGAACAAGGAGGAGCTAATGGGCCCCCAGACTGATAGCTGGGAATCCAGCATGGGACTGACTTAGACCCCCTAAACATGGGTCTCAGCTAGAATGACTGAGCAGTCTAAGGGACCTCAGATAGTGGAGCCAGGATGTATTCCTGGTGCACAAAAGGACCTTGCAGACACATCCCCCATGGAGTGATACTCCCTTTTCCTAGAGACAGGAGAGAAGTCCTAATCCATACTTCAAAGGACTTGTCAGATTTACATGACCCCACCTGGATGGCATAGCCCTACATGTGAAGTGGGGGGTGGTGGTCAAGGTGAGGGGTAAGAGAGGGTAAGGGGGAGGGAGGGAGGAAGAGGGAAGTGGGATCAACATGTAAAATAAAAGAAAGAAAGAAAGAAAGAAAGAAAGAAAGAAAGAAAGAAAGAAAGAAAGAAAGAATTTTCTGGCTCTCTCTGCTCCTTCATTCAAAAATTAGCTTACCACTAAGTCAAGTCAAGGGAGAAAATAATACTCTCAAATCCGCAGAGCAGATGACTCCAACCTCAGAATGAAACCATGATGTTTAGAAAAATTAGAACAGAACTGGGTGTTTTTAGCTACGTAGAATGGACACTTTCTTGCAGAATGAACTGTTGAAGGAAATGAGCCTGTTCAAATGTCACTATGATCCTGTACCTTTCTGACATTGTCCATCTAGTTCTCTAGGCTTCAATTACCATATCAGGGTAATGGATGAAGTAATTTTTACACCCAGGATTGATAGGAGTGATGGGAGCTAACTCATCTAGCACATTATGACCTGTCACAATGCCAATATATAACACTTTTCAGTGATAGTTCAATGGTTTGTTCTTCATTACAGACTCCAAACTCAATAAAAGGTTGAGGTTGCCATTCGATTATATCTGCCAGCACATATAAGATGTCAGAAGTATTTGCAAGTGTGCTAAATAGATTTATATTTCTAGCCTCAGCTTTTAGATGAAAGTATCAATTAATCATCCTGAACTAATGATGTGAACATGTTCTTTTCTGCGGGAAATACATAACTCAATGGATTGAGAAGGTGACTAGCTGGTTGGCTTGCCTGTTGGCTTTGTTATATAACAGTCACTTGCACTATCTAGGGCTGGGAAATAATAAACACCTCACCAATATATTTCTAAAAATATGTTAATGAAATGAAGCCTTAGTACACTTGACCACACAGGTCACTGGATTCTCATAAAGTGAACTCAGCCTCATAGTCAGCAACCAGGATGTATCAGAGAACCAACTAGCCTCTCAGTCATTTTTTTGTTCTTGTTCACTACTCTCCCAAGTGTAATCCCTCTTCTGGCTTCGAATAACACAAATCAGTGCTGCTTGGGTCTGCAATACATGTCACTGCATTCATGTAGTAAGTGATCTTTTACGCTCAACTTCTGTGTTCATTGCTCTTTTTTTAAGATTGATCTATATTGATGTATATCATTTAAAATTAGATCATTCATCACCCATAAAGTATAGCACCCCATTTTCTGAATATCTTACAAGTTATTTATCTACTTTTTTGTTATATATATATTTGAGTAACTCCATATTAGGGATATTTGAGCAGTCTACATGCTTATTCAATAACTTTTGCATGTATCTCTTTTGAAAGAACACCTATGAGTGGCCGTACTGAGCCCTAGAATAGCTTACATTTGGCTTTAGTAGATATTGTAAGCATTACAGCTCAAATGGAAAGGGATCCTGGCAATTGGAGGCCAAAAAATACCACAAAGTCATACTGTACAACAACCTTCACACAAGGGTTTTATTGGGAAGAAAGGAACAACAACAACAACAACAAAAAGGAAGGTGGATGCCTCTCCTTGGGCAAGAAACAGCAGTAAACAGGATACAGGACGCATATAGACTTTCTTGGGAAGGGGGTGGAACTTTTCAGGGTGGAGACTGGTGGGATTTCATGTCATGAAGATGTAACATTACAGTAGAAAGGACCATCATCAAATGCACATGGAACTTAACTTACATATTGGCTGACTCAACTCTTCTCCTTTCATTGTATACTTAACAAAATTCTATAATAAATTACTGTTTTCTCGTCACCCCACATTTTTACCTCAGAATTGAATTTTCTTCCCACTGCTGCCTGAGTCTCCCAAGAAAGCCTTAAAGGAACTTGAAATATTGGCGAGGAACAAGTGGGAGAAGCAGGCAAAGACTGGGCTCCAGACACAGTAAGAATCAGTAAACATCAATGCATGCTTCTGAATGGAAAGGAGTGGGTAGGAAAAGGCTGGACATGCTCAGTATTTGTCACAGAGACCACAGATGATACAAGGAAATAAATACCTTGCATTTGTACAGCTTTTTCAATTTATAAAATTCTATAGAAATCTATTGAACAGAGTTGGAGAGATGGCTCAGCTGTTAAAGGCTAGGCTCACAACCAAAAATATAAGAAAGCTATGGAATATTGTAAAAGAAGCAAGTCCTGAGAAAGAGGCAATGCTGAAATATTGCTGAATGGCTGACCTCACACCAGAACTTGTACTAGAGCAGTCAGGTAAACCTTCCCTCTGTTAATGGGGGCTTATGACAATAGGAATAGACAATTCTCACATTCTCTTTACTTAGCTTGTGTATCTGTGTCAGATACATGCTCTCCTCCTAAGATATTTCCCATGCAACACAAATCCCTATGTCTTACACCAACTCAAGGCAATTATAGTTTTCCTACAAAATGTCCTTAAGCACGTGGCCTGTGCTTCATAACTCATAACAATATCTGAGAGTTATCCAACACCAACTCCATGCCAGGCAATGTGTTAAATGAATTACATGCACTGTTTATTTTAAATTGGTTTAATCTCTTGAAATCAGAGTCAAAAACACATAACTCACTAGGCCTCATATAAATCTAGATCTGTTCCCTCTAGCATCTGTTGCTCCTCTCATTTTGGCTGGAGGATCACAAAAAGTTTTTCTCTTTCCATTTACATACCATATCCATGCCTACTAATACTTCATGTTCCACAGCTGCAACATTTTCTCTATGTGTTTGTCTTAGAGTTTATTGCTGTGACAAGACATCATGACCATGGCAACTCTTATAAGGAAAACCTTTAATTGAGGTGGCTTACAGTTTCAGAAGTTCAGTCCACTATCTTCTTGGTGGTGCACAAGCAAACACGGTGTTGGCTACATCTTGGCTTGCAGGCAACGGGAAGTCAACTGAAAGTCATACTGAGGGAAGCTTGATAGAGAGCTCAAAGCCCACCACCACAGTGACACACTTCCTCCAACAAGGCCATAGTTCCTAGTGGTGCTACTCTCTTTGGAGGCCATTTTCTTTCAAACCACCACCCAGTGTTCACACTCATTTGATGCATTTATGCTTAGTGGTCACACTTCCTTTAAAAAGGCCATACCTACTCCAACAAAGCCATACCTCCTAATAGTACCATTCCCTATGATCTTAATGGAGGCTAATTATACTCAAACTACCACATGCTGTAAAAGCAAAGGAATAAGCTCCACTTAGGTAACAAGCAAACACAGTATTAGAAGTCAAAAGCTACAAAACTGTCCTTGGTATGTGCAGAATGCATGGCCTACTCCAAAATGGTTGCTGTTTTCTCAGTTTGAAATTTTGGCTTATTTCAGAAGAAGGAGGAAGAGAAGGAATAGAGGAAGAAGAAAGAAGGAAAAAGAAAGAAAGGAAGAAGACGGTGACGACCGATGACGACAACGACAAAAGTGATGGTGATGGTGATGGTGATGGTGATGACTCTGGCATTTCCAGGCCTCGCTCTCACAGAAGAATCCTCTTTTTCTGGCTGCATTTATAGGCTGACCAAGGCCCCAGGAAAATCTAAGGGCTCACAGCTATATATCCTTAACATAGTCTCCCAAGAGTGCCAAGGTTGTTATTTCCCACACGGTCTCCCTGGAGCTGCTGTGTTGTTCATTTAAGTTGTACTTTGGTCCTCACACAAAGCACTCCCTTTGTAGTTCATCCTAGTCTTAAACTTCATGTGTGACCACATAAAAGTTCTATCATCTCAAGACTTTTAAATCTCTGTTACTTAAAGGCATGTGGTGAGTTGAAGCAGACAGTTCGTTGGAGGGGAGTGTGTGTGGGGTGGGTGGTCCTGATCATTATAAGCAGCTTACACCCTGGTTCAGTGTCTTTCACAGCTTCAGGTCTTGCAGAGACTGCAGCATCCTCAAGATGTGGCTTCTGGTCCCTGGATAATACTTCAACAACAACAAGCATCAGAAAATCTCTAGCCTGTTTCATTTTAAAGGTTCCTTCCCAGATACTGTGTCTTTTGGCTCACTGGCTGGCTCCTCAGAAGTTGGAACTAATTTTTCTTCCCCAGCTTATGATGCTTGGATGAAAAATGAAAACACAACTAGGAGTCAGGACCCAGGAAATATGCCTTTGTCCCACAGAAAGCTTTCCCAGTGTTCCCTGATCCTGTCATAGCTTTCATTTCTACATTTCACTGTGGAAAAGTAGACACCATGGAAAAAGAACATTACATCTCCTACTTTATGTTTGAATTCTGTTTTCCTCCAAAATAATTTCTTTGGCATTGACTTCAGGAGATGATGTGTTAAAGAGAATGTATGTTATTTTAATTTGATGAAAAAAATATCATCCACTTCCCTACTCCAATGTCATTAAGCTTTCTACACCCAAACACTGCACATATGTTTCCACTATACATGTAATTTTTCATATGCATAAATTATTTGTTTTCTAAATGCCAAATATTCAGTGAAGTTCTTCTCTATTTTTGCTAATCCTCTTTGACTTCTGTTTCTTTTATCCAGTTTATTTGTTTTAGTTTTAAAATCCAGGCTTCTGAAAGATTATATAAAAAAATAAGCAGCAGGTTTTAAGGCTTATTATAAAATAATAACTGAATATAAAGGAACAAAATTTTACACACCAAGAAATCATATGTTCAGGGGTCAGCTCAAGATCCTGTACCTGTACCCCTCCACACCAGACCACTCAAGTTGAGTGGTCTCCAACTTGCAAATCAAGGGCTTGCTTAGAGGCAGCTGTGTTCCCTCTTGAAGGACCACAGGGGCATTGTGGGAACAGTTTCATTTCCAGCCACTCTGCATTTCCAGCTTGAGTTTATTTGCAGGAAAAAAAATTTCCAAGGTTTTGCTTTGCTTTTGTCCTTTGCTTGCCCTTTGACCAATATTTGTGACAACAGATCACTTCTGGCCCAATAGAACCAATTTACAAATATCCTTGCTCACTTTCACTTAGAGAATGTGGGTTAAACTAAGTTGTTATGACTGGAGCTTTTGTCAATTTTAAAATAAAATTGTCACCTAGAAATTGTGTCCATAATACAGTATATTAGCTGAACATTAAGTATAGCTAAAATATAGA